>NC_068362.1:95456345-95497228 GCF_020536995.1 Dreissena polymorpha
AGATTTGTTGATAAGCTATTGTTTACATGTTATGTTGTGTTGCTTATGCAATACGGCGTTTACAACATTGGTGGCAAGTAACTAAGTTTTATTCAATGAATAATGAAGTTACAGTGTGAACAGTCTTCGGTGTGCCCATATGAACTTGAAAGTGTGACCTAAATTGAACTAGCGAAACAAGTCGTGTGCGAAACAAGCCATCTCCAAATTTCGGCCATTTGTGTTATTTTTAAACTTTGTGAAGAATGATGACATTAAACGCAAAAGAAGTTGTGCCAAAACTTGACCTTTAACTGTTACATTGACCTTTGATCTAATGACGGTGCTCTTTAACGCGACATGTCGTCTCTTCGTCGTGAGCATTTGTGGTAAGTTATCAAACAACTTCTAATGGATGATGAACTTACAGTCCGGAAATATTGGAGGAACAGACGGACACACGCACTCATTCCTGCACACTCACAGACTGTCGTTGTGGCATTTTTATCGAGAAAACCACAATGAAAAGTTTGAAAAGATTAGTTACATTACACACACTCAGTCTCTGGCACGTCAGTGATTGTTTTAGTGTCGTTAATTATCATCGGTCGTCTCTTTTCATAGGTTATCATCGTTTATTAGTTGTTCGCAAGAACAACTAAGGTTTATAGTGGGGTCGTGAAAATCGGTATGCAGGTCACTACTGTTCACCAAATCACTCGAAAATCGAGGATTGAAGGCAATGCGTGCCGAGAAATAGTTCGTAGAGGTATACTATACGTTAATGCCGGTAAATGTAGTGCGTTATGCTGGTCACGAAAGAAAATACTTTACATATCATTGTGCCAAACGAAATAGTCCACTGCGTGTTATGTTATAATCGCGTAACACAGCTCTCATTAACGGTAACAGGGGCAGGTCAGCCAATAGATGCAATCGCGAAGACGCAGCAGGACTTCTATAAGAACTCTGAAATACACATATACATCTGCGCAGATTAGGCTATTTGTTACCAACCTTTATAACAGCCAATTTTTATCAGATCAACGGGAGAAAAACGGAAACATCCAATGTTATTTTACTAATTGATCAATAAAGCTATGGCCGGTATTTAATTGTGTAAAGCAAAATTAATATTAAATAAAATATTTAAAAAAAAACATGTTTTATTTTAATATGCATATAAATTCCATTTCATTATTGTTTCATAATGATAAGTAAACCCAGTTCATTTGCGAAAATTTGTGACAAACGGAAATAATTTATCCTAATTCGCTAAAACTCAAAAGAAAACAACAAAAGTGTTTGTTTTGATTATTTCAGAGGGGGTAATCACGCGATAGTCAAGATGGCGACGTCCATACCGAGACAGTTATTTTTCGCCGTTTTATACCCTTTATTACGTCTGTTTATTTTTTTAAATGACGATCACTTTCGAGCCATATCAGTAAAAAGGTGATTAGCGTTTATTTCGTATTTAAATTCGCTTTATATCTCGACTTTCCTCGGTGCAAATTTTCTTAGTGGAGCCCTAATTAGGTCATCTAGATAAGAAATTTTGCACCGAGTAAAGTCGAGATATAGAGCGAATATTACTTAGAGATAAAAGTCAGTAACTTTCTTTCTAATATGGCTGGAAAGTGGGCGTAATCAAACATAAAAATACAAGTAAAAAAGAGTATAAAACGACGAAAAATACCTGCCTCGGCATGGACGTCGCTATCTTGTTTGTCACGTGATTACCCCCTCTGTATTTACGATATTTCGATATTGTGTGCGTGATATGTTTAAATAATACTTCGCATTTTGACTCTGTCTCGATCACTTAATCGACCAGGGAAGACCTAATGGACTATTGATAAACGTTGATAACACAGTATTGCCTGTAAGACCTGTATTTTCTTTATGGTGTTGACAGTGGTTCTCCAGGTCTCTGCTCCACAGTGGAGTAGTGGCTTCACGATGGTATTGAAGAGCCTAATCTTGGTGGTGATGCCAATTTCGCTGGATCCCGAGATGTTCTTCAGCTGATGGAAGGCTTTAGCGATGCGGGTTCTGACATCTGCATCCGTTCTTCCCTGGTTGTCCAGAATACTGCCGAGATAGGTGAAGCTGTCCACCTCCCCCAGCGCCTCGCCTTGGACTGTGATGGGCGTAATGTTGGATGCGTTGGTATTGAACACCTTGCTCTTCCCTCTATTGATGGTGAGGCCCAATCTAGCTGAGTTGTCTGCTACCATGTTTGTCTTTTCCTGCATATGTTGTTGGGTGTGGGAGAAAAGAGCCAGATCATCTTCCAACTGTTTCCAAAGTGTCCACTTAATTCTATTCCGCTTCTTCTCCGTCGATGTCTTTATTACCCACTCTATGGCCAACAGGAATAGGAAAGGTGACAGTAAGCAGCCTTGCCCTACTCCGGTTCTCATTACGAAGGCGTCCGTGAGCTGTCTGTCATGAACGATTATGTATGTCATCCCTTAATAAGACTTCCTGATGATGTTGGTGAACTTTCCTGGCACTCCGTACTGTCTCAAATGTCTACAGAGGGGCTCCCGGTCAACGCTGTCGAACGCCTTTTCATAGTCTATGCAGTTAACATACAGGGGCGAATAACACTCAAGGGATTGTTCCAGAATGATGCAGAGTTGCGATCTGATCTATGCACGATCTCCTTTCGAAAGCCGGATTGCTGGTCACGGAGATGCGGGTCTACTGCGCCGTTTACTAGTATTCGGTTCAGAAGGATGCGATTAAACATTGTTCTGTGATGGACAGCATTGTGATTTCTTGGTATTTAGAGCAGGAACTGAGAACGCCTATTTTGGGGAGCTTAATGAGATAAATCTCTTTCCGCTCTGTTGGAATTTCTTCTTACCATACCTTGCTGATGTGCGGGTGTAGTAGCTCCCACTGGTCTCAACGTCAGTCTTAAGCGCTTTTGCGAGTATGCTATCAGGTTATGCAGATTTACCGTTCTTCAATTGCTTGATGGCGCTGCTGATCTCTTCCTTGATGGGAGTGCAGCACTTGATCGGCAGATCTCTTGAAGCTGGTGAAATCTCCAGTGGGTTCGCAGGAGCTGGACTGTTGAGTAGCTCCTGGACGTGCCCAATCCACCTCTTCTTCTTCCCTTTGTCATCTGTTATTATTCCTCCATTTTTGTCCCTTACTGGCCTCTCTGGGTAGGCTAATCTTTTGGTGATGGAGTACAGATCTTTAGTTCTGTTCTAAAAGGCTGCCACTCCCCCCCTCATTTGCAAGCGTCTCTATGTAGTTCCGCTTGTCTGCTCCATTACCTCGCTTGACGCTCGTATTTGCTTTGGTGTACTCTTCGTGTGCTTTCACTTTTGCGGTTCGTGTTCTGCTGTTGTTGACACCTCCCCTCTTTTCTCGTCTTTCGTCAACTTTCTGGAGCGTCTCTGCTGATATCAACTCCTTGTGGGTGGAAGATTTGAAGCCCAGTACTTCTTGGCATGTTGTATCACTACTACTTTCACTTTCTTCCACTTCTGCTATATCGTCTCATCTTCAAGCAGCTCCTCTAGTACCTGGAACTTCTTGGAGAGAGTGACATTGAACTCGTCTTGCTTTCATTCGTCTTTCATTGTAGCAGTGTTGCAACGTTGGCGTTGGCTGGGCGGGCCTGTCCAACTCTTCATCATCTTCAGTTTCAATCGGGCGACAAGGAGATGATGTTACGAGGCAACATGTGCTCCTCACTTGACACGCACATTCTGAATGGAGCGACGACACTTCATTACGATGCACACGTGGTATATATGGTTCTTCGTTGACAGATCTCGGGACACACATGCTTCCTTGTATCCTTCTGTGATGGAAAACACTTCCTCCGTTGATCAGGTCATTTGTGGCGCACAGGTCGGAGAATCTTTTCCCGCTGTCGTACATCTCGTCTAAACCATACTTCCCCATTATCTGCTCGTATCCTCGGTTGGCACAGACGATCGTGGAGTTGAAGTCACCCATTAGAATTTTAATGTTTCTCTTTGGTCTGTCCTGTATGATGGTTGACAGTCTATTGTAAAAGTTGTCCTCGTAATCTTCATTGTCATTTGTCGGGGCGTAGCACTGGATTATGTCCACGTTGATCCTCATCTTCTTTGCAAGGAAAGAGATGGTCATGACCCGTGGTCAATGCGCCTACCACTTGATCAGCGCTCTCTGTGCCGACTTGAAGAGCATCAGGGCTACTCCCTGGGTGTCGTCCCTGCTCCTGCTCATGCCCCGAGAACAACAGTAACTCAACGGAAGTCAGTCGCTTCTGCCCAGAGCCAGTCCATCTTGACTTACTGATCCCAAGGATTTTCCTCTTTGATGTTTTAAATTACATTGGGGTTTGCATTTTTTCGTGGCCGTTCGATCGGCCTACGTTAAAAAGTCGAACTTCATGTGTGTGAACAACTGCAGTACCTTAAGTGCTTTGATTGTAATATGCAGCTCTGCTCCTACAATGACGATTCCACAACCCGCCATAACCCTACACAACATTAAATGTTTACACTAACTTATGTAAAACATTGCATGAAAGCTTGGTTAAAATTATAAAACCTGTTTACCTATACGGTCCTATAGTTTCATTCACCAAAACTAAGTCTCAAACCACATTCGGACTAGACGTTTCCAACGGTGTCCTCTCAAATTTCATCATACCACATCACTTGAAGCCTTGGATATTAAGGTTGTCCAGACACATTTTGCACTTATACAAATATTAGGGTGCTAAATAAACGGGGTTTTCATGGGTTTACACACGGGCTGGACAGAATGTAAACAGACCGTTAAAGGGGCCTTTTCACGTTTAGGTAAACTGACAAAAATAATTAAACAAATGTTTAATACTGAACATTTACAATGATCTAAAATATCCATTATATACATCTTTTTACGATTTAAAAACCGGAAAATTATAAAGCATTGCAACGCGAAACGATTGAATAATTTTGAGAGTTCTGTTGTTGTCGTTATAGTTTGTGATACTTCGAGGAGTACTATAAGGTATAAAATGCACTACTCATAGTATGAGCACGGATGGCCGAGTGGTCTAAGCGTTAGACTTTTACTCCAGGGCCCCAGGGGTCAGTGGTTTGAGCCCAGTTGAGGGTTACTTTTTTCCTTTCTTTATTGTATTCTTTTTTACTGGAGCTTTTTAGATCCAATGTTTACATTTATCAATATAAAGCCTTTAATTACAAACTTCAATACATGCCAACATCTGTGAAAAGGCCCCTTTAAGAACTTTATTTTTCAAATATCTCAAGTTTTTGAAATACAAATGCATAAAAGACAGTTTCTCTTGCAGTTTGTGTCGATTTCTTCAGGTATAAGAATAAATCATTGAATACGTCTGAAATCGTTGACAAACATTCAGGTTGCGTGAAGCATAACTGTGCAGTACAGTACAAGCAATTTTTAACAAGAACACAGACTTATTACATAAAGTATTTCGGATGTATTTTACATTTACCATAAGCAGCATAAAAATCTGTGTTTTATGCACGTGTTGAAATTTTAAAGAAAAAATGTTTTTAAAAGTTATTTGAAAAAAAAAACCACTTACCGGTATGTTTACATCCATTAACGTTTAATTGGAAACTCCACAGAGTAACGTGTTCCAGCAACCTGAATATGTATACTCTACCAATCTCTTGCACGGCGGTTATATTCCATTAAGAGAACGACAACTCTGCATGGATACTTATGGAACGCCATAGATGTCTTACGTTGTTACATTTCTTTCTGTCTTCTTTAGAATGTGTCTTTTTATGTCAAACCTTCGTGATATCTTGTCCATATTTGCTGTTGTCGTGTCCAAACACAGTCGTTTTTATGTCAAACCGTCTTCTTATCTTGTCTGAATGTAGTGCTGACTGGTTAAATACAGTCTTATTATGTCAAACCGTCGTGTTATCTTGTCCAAATGTGTTGTTGACTTGTCAAAACACAGTCTTTTTATGTCAAACCGTCGTGTTATCTTTTCGAAATGTGATGTTGACTTGTCAAAACACAATCTTATGTCAAACAGTAATCTTGTCCAAATGTGATGTTGACTTGTCAAAACACAATTCTACTATGTCAAACCGTCGTGTTATCTTGTCCAAATCTGGTACTGACTTGTCAAAATCCAGTCTTATTATGTCAAACCGTCGTGTTATCTTGTCAAAATGTGATTTTGACTTGTCAAAACACAGTCCTATTATGTCAAACAGCCGTGTTATCTTGTCCAATTCTGGTGCTAACTTGTCAAAATACAGTCCTATTATGTCGAACCGTCGAGTTGTCTTGTCTAAATGTGATGATGACTTGTCAAAACACAGTTCTACTAGGTCAAACTGTCGTGTTATCTTGTCCAAATCTGGTGCTGACTTGTCAAAATACAGTCATATTATAACGAATGGATTCGTTGTCGCAATAGATGCTTTGCGTATTTTCACTGCTACAGTTTAATTACCTCCCTTAGTTTTAAATTTTCCAGGTAAACAATATGAAATTGTAACTTGTTCTTCATAAGTTAATTGTATGGCTAAAAATAATGTAGTAAGCATTTAAAGAGTATTTTATATTTAAGGAATGTTTTTAGTAAAATCCTGCGTATATATTCGGCTTGTTTCTGTGTTAGTTAAGGCTCGGTCAGCAGCTGGAGCGTGCGCGTCGCGACCGAGGCGAGAGTTTATGAAGAAAAAAAAGGCGAGAGTCACCCGCAGAGGCTTTTCTCACTTGTACATATTTCCTTATATATTTCCTTATAGAGGGGAACTTCTGCGGGTGGCTCTGCTAATCCAGCTGTGTCCGTCACCCTCGAGCCGGACGTCTTCTACACTGCTGGTTTTGCTGTCTTCTCCAAGATGCAGCGGACTTGTCACCTGCTGTTTATCGTCGAGAGTTCGCTGGGCCGGGGACGGCGGTTCGGGGACGGCGGGACAGCGAGACCACCATAGGGGGACATACGGGACGGATCTGGGTCTGCGCGCTGCGTGGGGGGAAACCCATGAACATCGAGGGGGTGGCTTTAGAGAGGGACCCCGGGACAGCGGTACTCAGTACGCTCAACGCACTGGGGAAACTGTCTCGGGATGAAGACGACGGTCGGTATTAAACGACAAGTGGGGCCATAAAGGCGGAGCTGTGTGCTGCAGTCCCTTGGCGGTGCTGCGTTCAGACATGAATTTGTATTGAGATTGTCTAACCACCAGTGCACATTAAGGTCTCATTGGCCACCGTGCACTGGTTTATTTTGATCCAAATTATATCTTTGGCAAATACCCGGGAAGCCGGGGTAAATTTGACCTACTTTGGCTCAAAATTATTCTTTTTCCCATGAAAGGTCACAGGGGCAGGTCTATCTAAAATGACTCCGTGAAGGGGCGTAGGACCTGTAAATAAACTCTGAAGAACAACGTTAGTGAAGGAGAAATGCTGATCGGTAATCTCCGTAGAGTGCGGAGGGAATTCTGAAACGTCGGTAGTTTCCGGATCGTGCCTTTCCGTTGGCTAGGTGGCGCTCTGTTCGCCAGTATATAAAGACGCGCAGATCGGCAAGTGAGGCAGTTCTCCTGTGTATGCGAGTGGGTCAACATCCGAAGAAAAGGGACGTTACTCTAAAAGAACCGCGCTCTGAAGCATTTGGGTGTTTACTTTGACTTCGAACGGTGCTGCCCGGGCTTCTGAGTTCCTGTTGTATGATTAGAGGCTCTTCAGGGGGTTGGAGTCAACGGAAGTCGTACAAGGCAGTGACGGAAGCTTCACCTAAGGCATTGGGTTGATTAAGAGCCAGTGGCTTCGCGGAAACCAGTAGCTTCACGGAGGCGGTAGCCAGTAGTTTCACGGAGACGCAAGCCGGTAGCTGCACGGAGGGATTGGTGAAGTGTTGCGGCTTTATTGAAGCTGGGAGTATTAGAAAGCCGAAGGGTTCGTTGAAGGCATCGGTCCCCTCTTTGGTCGAATTGTATATATCTGAAGCGACTCGAATATTTTAAGTTCATAATCAGAAGGCAGGTAGCCTAAGGAAAATTATTTATTACACTGTTTATTGTATTCAACGAAATAGTTAGCCTTCCGAGGACTTCGGAAGGCACATCGTGTGTTTGAGGTCGCGCACACAGCGCTCGGTGGCGGCCTCAGGAAGTCGGCGGCTCGCGCTACAATATTATGTCAAACCGTCGTGTTATCTTGTTCAAATGTGATGTTGCCTTTTCAAACACAGTCCAATTATGTAAAACAGTCGAGCTATCTTGTCCAAATATGGTACTGACTTGTCAAACTACAGTCCTATTATGTCGAACCGTCGTGGTATCTTGTCTAAATGTGATGTTGACTTGTCAAAATACAGTCTTATTAGGGTCCTACTAAACACTGCAAAAGACATGCAAAGACACGCAAAGACAGACAAAGACATGCAAAGACATGCAAAGACAGACAAAAACATGCAAAGACATACAAAGACATGCAAAGACACGAAAGTCACGCTCTGTCTGTTGTAATACTCTGTTAAAATCACATAATGGAGAAATGTTGAAGATTTTTTTTAATTAAATGTAGGCGGCGAAATCTAAGCTCTCTTTACGCTGTTATTTTCAGTTTTCTGGCATCCGTTATAATTATGTGACGGAAATTTGGATCGCTTAAATAGCTGTTTAACTAAAAACAGTTGCTATCATTAATTAGCAACAAATTTTAATAGTTAAGATTATTTAGGTGGGAGTTCTGGGAAAAAACTCCGGGTCTCAAACAATGCAGTCAAGGTCGTGCTTAAAGACACAGAAATAAAAATTGCACGATTTCGTTAATCGTTATACTAAAAGTGTTTATTAACGTGCTCACTGTCCAGATTACCTATTGAATTTTGACAATTCATTTTGTGTTATTTTTTCTTACGAGAGGAAATCTTCAAATGATCAATTGTATTGCAGCCATTACACATCAATATGTTTTAGATTGGTAAACAGATCAAGAAATGCACAAAGATTATTAAAAAGGTCTATCTACGAACACTATTTTATTGTAAGAATATCTGACAATTATTCAAGTATTCAGTTGTCGCTTGCTTCAATGAATATTTTCAAGTCAGTTATTGCCTGTGCGCATTCATATACATTTTACTACTACAACTACGATTTCCCGGCCCCGCAAAAGTGTCATACATTCAGACCGTATTAAGAAATGATTAAATAACTCCTTTGTAATGTATAAATTTATTTCAGAAAATGAAATACCGTACTAGCCATAGCACGGTGCCTATACCACGTGACTTTTTAAGATCTGTGTGGGGAGTAAAATGTCAACAAATGCGCGACGAAGGTAAGATTTGAATGGATAACTTTTTAAATATGTCACCATTTTCAATGAGATAATGTGGAGAGCCCGCTCATTCATGAGAGCTTTCTATAGGTATCATGATTTTATAAAACGAATAAGTATGTTTTCAGTAAAGTGCAACCGCGCGTTTGAACGGTTAGAAAAAGGTAGGATCAGTGTGGGGACATTATTTTATTTTGACACAGAAACATCTCCTCTGGTGAAATTAAGCAATAGACTTTATGGGCGGAGCTTACACTATATCATTTTGCATTCATTTTCAGGTTTCTATTATATATTTACGAAACAAAATTCAAAAAAAAATTCTGCAGTAATATGATCTGTGTGGTATACGTGTTTAGACGGATCTGTGTGGTATACTGTTTTAAAGTTTTTCAGTTTTATTCAGTTGTTTAAAAAAACGCTTATAAAAATGTATTTGAAACTGGATTTTTAAATGCGATAGTAAGTAAAACACATAATGGCTATACATTACGCTTGCACCGCTTGCTGAACTAATACATAACTATGATATACAGGCATGCTATACAATCCCCATCATAATATTAAAATCTTACAACGGAGCAACTTAAATCGATGACAATCCCATGCCTTCCATAAATAAGTGTACACGTTATGTTATTGTATTAAATTCCATTTTTATGTGAAGTAATGTATTCTATATATTATTTTTAATATTATATTTGCTTTAAGGTATGGTCCAATGCTCCGACTGCGGAAAAATGTTGAAGACCAGAGCTGGATTATTGCGCCACATTATTTGACACGCTAACTCTGGAAACTATTACTGCTGTGGGAAAGCATTTCAGGTAAGATTAAATACCTTAAAAATAGTTACATTTTTATACAGTTATACTAACAAAACAGATGAGCGGATTTTCGTAAAATAATACAGATATACAATATATCTCATCTTTCAGGTTATCATATATTTTGAAACATCTCAATAATCGTCAAATCGTTGGTAATTTAAAACATAACGAACGCGTGTCCTCTGATACTAACATTTTTGAAATAGCGTTCCTTACGCATTGAAATGTCACGTGATAAAAATAGTTTTTTTTTCTTCTCAGGATGCCTACAATCTTTGAGGGCTTCAAAGAACGAAGGACTCAAATGTCACATGTGTGTACAATGCGGCAGGAGCTTTGCGGACAAGTACCTACTCGTGGCTCAAAGTGACATGCATCATTGTGAAGAAACTTTAAACGACAAAAAATGTTACATTTTCGACATTATTTTCTATTTTATTGTTATTTAAAGTCGAAGGTAACCGTTATGATTTACTGAAAACAAAATAATGGTTATAGTAGAAACATATATATACATATATATATGTATATAGTGTGTTTATGTGTGTTATTTTCATATATGGAATTTGTATTGTTGCATAAGTTTATAACAAAGTATAGATATTGACAAGCATTCGCCAAGTGTTTGTATAATGTCATGTTATAAATTATGTCGTTTTATTCAGTGTAACAAGTGTATGCTTATCTTTAGCGTTAATTATTATATTAAATGATTATATTTGTACGACTCTTGTGTTGTGGGGGGATGCAGCTGTGAAGAATGTCAAGACGTATTTCGAATTAATTAAGGAGTATTGTATTGTATACACAACCTCATATCATACATTGTTTACTGTCAATTACCACGGACTAGAATAAGTATAAGCAGGTTGTTAAGTATGTAAAGCAATCGTGAAAATTACTACTATTAGAAACCCTAGCTGCTTATGATTATCGAACTAGCTTTTGACAGCGGTATTTAAAATTGAAATCAACGAAAAAACATCGCAAAACTTTAATCAAGTAATAGTTAAAAAAGAATCACAGATTCGATAATACAAATCACAGATGCGATATATTAATGAATACCGTAAATCCAAATTATTGCACAAATATTTGACAAGGACTTCAAAAGAAACACACACACGAACATAACGAAAGACAAAACAAACTAATCAATTCGGATTACTTAAGAATCATTTTGAAAAGTAAAGTTAAAATAAAACAACGAATAAAATAACGTAAAACGATACTCAAGTTACACAGACTAACTGTAAACTATTATGATTTTTAATCAGTATTCACGGATTTATGTGAAGTCCTCACGTGTTTAGAGGTTTGTTTTGCGTCTGTACGTTTTGAAACACTCCTCACACCTGTAACACTTGTCAGACATGTGGGTCTTGTCGTGCTATTTGAGGTAAATCTCACTCCTAACTGCAAAACCCACAGCGGTAACATTTCACCAGTCCCTCTTTTTTGCACTTTTCTCTTGAGCCACGAGTAGGTACTTGTCCGCAAAGCTCCTGCCGCACTGTACACACATGTGACATTTGGGTCCTTCGTTCTTTGAAGCCCTCTAAGATTGTAGGCATCCTGAGAAGAAAAATAAGGTATTTTTATCACGTGACATTTCAATGCGTAAGGAACGCTATTTAAAAAATGTTAGTATCAGACGACACGCATTTGTTATGTTTTAAATTACCAACGATTTGGCGATTATTGAGATGTTTTAAAATATATTATAACCTGAGAGATGAGATAAATTGTATATCTGTATTGTTTCACGAAAATCCGTTCATCTGTTTTGTTAGTATAACTGTATAAAAATGTAACTATTTTTAAGGTATTTAATCTTACCTGAAATGCTTTCCCACAGCAGTAATAGTTTCCAGAGTTAGCGTGTCAAATAATGTGGCGCAATAATCCAGCTCTGGTCTTCAACATTTTTCCGCAGTCGGAGCATTGGACCATACCTTAAAGCAAATATAATATTAAAAATAATATATAGAATACATTACTTCACATAAAAATGGAATTTAATACAATAACATAACGTGTACACTTATTTATGGAAGGCATGGGATTGTCATCGATTTAAGATGCTCCGTTATAAGATTTTAATATTATGATGGGGATTGTATAGCATGCTTGTATATCATAGTTATGTATAAGTTCAGCAAGCGGTGCAAGCGTAATGTATAGCCATTATGTGTTTTACTTACTATCGCATTTAAAAATACAGTTTCAAATACATTTTTGATAAGCGTTTTTTTTTTAAACAACTGAATAGAACTGAAAAACTTTAAAACAGTATACCACACAGATCCTTCTGAAAACGTATACCACACAGATCATATTACTGTAAGAATATTTTTCTTGAATTTTGTTTCGTAAATACATAATAGAAACCTGAAAATGAATGCAAAATGATATAGTGTAAACTCCGCCCATACAGTCTATTGCTTAATTTCACCAGAGGTGATGTTTCTGTGTCATAATAAAATAAAGTCCCCACACTGATCCTACCTTTTTCTAACCGTTCAAACGCGCGGTTGCACTTTACTGAAAAAATACTTATTCGTTTTATAAAATCATGATACCTATAGAAAGCTCTCATGAATGAGCGGGCTCTCCACATTATCTCATTGAAAATGGCGACATATTTAAAAAGTTATCCATAAAAATCTTACCTTCGTCGCGCATTTGTTGACATTTTACTCCCCACACAGATCTTAAAAAGTCACGTGGTATAGGCACCGTGCATAGATATGCCCCATTTAGATACATTTTAATTTTGTTTGGCGTAGCTGATTTTCATGTCTCACAATAAATGAAGTATTCCTTAATTTCAATTATTCAAGTAACCAAAAACAAAACAACAACACAACAGTAAGTATAAGGTTTTTTATTGACACACTTTTAATTGCGGAATGAGCTAATAGTGTGTGTTTGTTTTTACAGAATTTTCGATTCCAGTACATAATTATTGGAAACAAATGCGGACGAATGCAAATTTATAAATATGAACAAATTATAGAGTATACCATACATTTTAAAAATAAAACACATCGGACCTAATGGTTGTGTGATTAAATACATTCATAAATAATTGAAGTATTATAATAGAATGTTACTCTCGCTCTTGAACAAGGGTTTTAATTATGTAATTAAGAAATGTTATGATTATGCACATCTACCTTCTTTCGTGATTGACTGGGACTTTCCTAATGCTTAAACATGAAAATGTTAGGTAAAATTATTCATTTTTAATCTTGTAGTATGCTGTCACTTGATTAATGTTGTTTTATGTGTAATATATTTCCATAAAGGGAGGTTAAGTAGTATCGGCACATGTACAAGTCAGACGCTGATATTTTTAGCTAATTCATTCAATAGTTATTTCCTTCAGGGTAGGAGAGCAAAACATATACATATATACACAAAGCATGCGTTCCAAATTTAGTACAGATGCAAAGCACGTTTTTAAGTTATAGATACATGTATACAAGACAAAAATATATGGTTTATAACCAACATAAGACAAAAAGTAATAATGACTGGGTTCATCGAAAATATGCATCCCGACAGTAGACAATATCTTCATTAAATAAAATAAACAAAAAAAGTGCGATAACCATTGTAAGCATATTGATAAGATTCAATGACGTATCTGGGCGTAGCGTTTTTACACCTGAATGTTCACTAATATTTTCTTGACGAAATCGAAATTCCAGAATAAATTCCCCAGATAATAATAAACTAAATACATGTAAACAGCACCTCGTGTAAACATTTATATTGTGAACTGGGATGTTTCCTTTTGATATATATTAACTAACCCCTCTCTGCCAACACAAGAAAATCCTACCAGATTGGGTTGGATGTTTTTTTGTTTAAGTTTGATTCAGCTACGCTGGTTCCCGTCAAATCACTGCGCGGAGGTTGAACAGTTGTTTGTTCTAAAACTGAGGAAGCTTTCAAGAAGTGTTTTCAGACGTCATGTAAGACAACACGAAGGACAAGCCCCATACCGGTGTTGCGGGAAGATGTTTTTTTTTGACAAGGACAAACTAAAAATGCGCATATATTGCAAGCCATCATGTGAAAAAGATCTCGATGTGTTGGTGCCGCGTTATACATTAGACAAGTTGCTACCAACTCTTTAACTACCGGTATTATAACTTATACCTCTTGTGAATATGGTGTATGATGAATATCGAAGAAGTTTTTTTCGTTGTTAAATGTCTACAACCTTGTGAGCTTTATTTTCATATTTCAGAACAGTGAGTGGTTTCAATGCATACATGTACGTTGTCACAAATGTAGCCTATAAAGCTAGCGCATATGCTAAATAATTAAGCTCGAGTTGATGAAAATCTGACAACTGCTAACACGTCACATCTAACTTTTTATTTTGTTAAGAAATCATATTCAATGAGAGGCGGCCCGCTAGGCATGTTTCCGATGGGAGAAACTGTTTGCGACACGCCAACATGTAGCAAAACACGTGGCTGTTGTGCACAACGATAATCCATGAAACTGTATGTGCGACACGTGTGGCTAAAAGTACACGTCCAGTCATGGCCTCCAGGATCACACGGCTAGTCAGTTCGATGGTCGTGCAACGCATGCCTGCCAATGCGGTAAAGCATACAGACACGCCACAAATCTTTATAGGCACAATAAATCCACAAAGCACTAAACATATATGCCGATGATGTTAAAACTATGTATATGGCTCTATCTTAATAGATGTTCAGTACTGCTTCTTATTAAATCGACCTCTTATATATTGTTTAATGTTATTGAAAATTGTGATTATTGTTGATCTCTTATACATTGATTTATGTCATTTAAAGCTGAGATTTTAAGTTACGGTAATCTTATTTATATATTGATCTACGTGATTTGAAACTGTGATTTAAGAAATAATATTTTTGTATCATGGTTTGTTGTCGAATAACCCACAGAAAGGAGTATAGATGCGTAGGAATTAAATCACGAGCGCGAAGCACTTGTGATTTCATAACACGCATATATATATATATATATATATATATATATATATATATATATATATATATATATATATATATATATATATATATATACCAATACATAGTGCCAGTTACGCGGTCTCTGTAGTTTTCAGACTGTACTTACGAGGTCAATATAAAAAACGGGGTCTATATACAACCCCGCAATCTAGGCTCCTTTAATTACTATGAGGGGGGTGTAGGGGAGGTAATGCAATCAAATCTCACAATAAGGTCTTAAATCGAAAACCACAATCAGGTCTGAAATTGAAATTGTATATACCTCGCAAATAAGTTCGCTATATATTTCCTTGTATAAGACGTTAAATAAATGACGTATTTATATACAATAATAATAGTAGGTACCCCTATATACCTTAATTCGTGTTTATATCGGATAAAAAAGGGTATGGAGATACATGTATTTAAAGTGGGAACCCCATAACCTATTTCTAAATCAGAGACCCCGTAACTGGCCATATGTGTGAATATATATATATATATATATATATATATATATATATATATATATATATATACTCCTTACTGTGGGTTATTCGACAACAAACCATAATAGAAAATTATTATTTCGATTCTAACACTATTCTGATTGATTTGGTTCAAGCTTTTGGACGTGAACTTTATTTTTCAATACTCCGCCCTTCTTAGTACAAAGTTCACTATTTAGTATTTAATGATGTCGTTGAATTGTACAAACATATGACGTCGTTTTCACTGAGATCAAAAATCGTAGAAAATAAATGACGTCACGTCTAATAATGCTACTGAAAAGCTGACATGATATAAATATTTTCTTACTTACGTTTACTAACAAATAACATTCTTTGTAGGCATGGTTATGCCACTAATCACCAAATATACAATTTGTTCTTTCATTACATTTATATACATGCTACATATATTACATATCTTAGAGAGCACGTGCATTTTACTACAATATTTTCTTTATTTATTCAGAACAATTTTCGAAACATTAAGCTCCGCCCATAATTATTGCAGAATAACCCACATTTTCCTTCTTTGTCTATAGAAAAGAAGTCGCGTGTAGTGTTAGAATTAAGAAATAATATTTTTCTATCAAGGTTTGTTGTCGAATAACCCACAGTAAGGAGTATAGATGCGTATAAATTAAATCACGAGTGCGAAGCACGAACAATCTTCATGAACTTTTGAAACAACACAACTTTCATTTCTTCCTCTTTTGACGACCACTCTGTGTTTTGATTTATTTAATTATGCATGAAAAAGCGAACTGCATAAAACTATTAACACAACGTTGTTGAACTTAATCAGCAAACGTAAGTATTACTTTGAATATCGATCAAAAGTGCATGTACAGGAAAAACAATCTGTCAAGCAAAAATAAAGCTTGTCTTATTTTGAGGAGAGAAGCCAGAATAACTGTAAGCTCTAACTGCATTTTCTTCCTCGAAGTCAATATATTTTATAATACAAGTTTCGTTTTTATGATATTATGGGCATCTTACAGTTTATAGGCGTCTATCGCATCCGTTGTTTATTTTTGGTGTTTTCACTTCATATACACTTATGTTTTGTTACTGCAGCATCAACATACTAAACAATATCCCGGAAAGAGAAAAATAATGCATTTGAATATCAAGTTATCAACCGTACTTTCGTTTTGATAACTGACGACAGAAATGATTCGATTTACGATGTGAATCTAAATCTAGTTTTAGTGCAGATTCGTTCATACGACAAAAAGCCACTATTTTGTTTTGCTGATCATTTCGGCTTAGAGGACTGGGTAAGCCATGTAAAATATCGAATATAATATATATATTTTATAAACAACTGGTAGCAAGATGAGTTGCAGATAATTGGTCAGTAACCACATTTAAACTAACTCTTTTGACCTGTTAATTATTTTCAGCTCAATTCAAAAGTGAAAAATGCCCATAATATCACTTTAACGTCGCCATTTTGGGATCTGAATAAGAAATTTAACTCCACATTTATGCCTTTGGTGCGTCACTTCTATTCATGTATGATTATTTATAATAACAGCACTGCTTTACTGATAAAGGGTGTGATTTTACTTCACATGTTTAACACTAAATCAGCGCGACGCTATGCCACTTCTGAATGTCGGCTCGCTTACCACATCACAGTAAATTAACGACACGCGACCTCTCTCATAACGGCCGTTATGCTGCGTTTACACTATGTACCCGGCGACCACGGCAATCACGTTTCGGACCACCGTGGAGGAAACGGGATGAACGCGAGGCAACGTAGGGGAGCGGGATAGCCAAACGTGACACAACGTGGTTGCCGTGGTTTGGTTGCCGTGCCAAAATTTTAAACTGTCAACATTTTTGCCACGGCAGCCACGGCGGAAATGAGAAACGTGATAGAACTTTTTAAACGCAACAAAACTTGACAGTAGTTAGCAGACCGTAACATAACCCGAAAAGGGTCCGTACTCTGACGGGAATCCTATTTATTTCCCGACATGTTAAGTTTCAATCAAGTTTTGTTACGTTTTGTCAAGATAACCACGGCAAGCTATGATCATTGCCAACCGTTTTGCTACGTGTTTATCCGACGCGTTACGGTGTGGTTTTGCAGGCAGATGCGTTACGGCCAGTTGAGTTGTTGTACGGTCTGACACGATTCGCGCGGTCTGAAGATGAGTATATTAAAGCCGTGCAATTCAAAAACATCGTCTACTAAAATGAAGTATGGAATGTCCTGATTCTGGTCATCGTTCAGAAGAGGGCATGGTGGCGGGAACCCTATTCCAGACTGTTCAAGAAGTTCACAAAGTTCGAAGTCATTATAGATTTGGGCATCAGGCATACAAACATGTATGTCCAACCCCACCGACTTCAATGTAACGATACTGGGCATCTTCTAATGCAAGGAGATTGATACTGTAAAATCCCTTATAGTTGTGGTACAGGGAACCTGTGTTTGGTGGCATGCTTCCCGTCTAGAGCCGCAACAGCATGTGGAAAATTCCACTTGAATTCCTGGGAGATAGATCGCCACTGATCGGGTGTCACAGGAACGGTGAATACTTCGACATTGTAGGCCTTAAATTGTAGGATTAAAGGTCAAACATTGCAACATTAACACGGCGCGATACGTTTCGGACAAACGGGAATGCCGTGGCTGCCGGGAACGTAATGTAAACGAAGCATTAGGGTCTGTTTTAGCATGTTACACTGTGAAGAACTGATAATACGCCGCACGCCTGCTCCTTGATATAGCCCCGTCACACCGGATTGGCGTCCTTACGGCGACATAAGACTGTGTTTCTGGAAATTTCTGATTGTCGTAGTAAGGACGCCCTATGACTTTTTCGGTAAGAATGCTGTTTTTCGCCTTCCCGTTACACCAACGTCCTGGTTTATGGGTTCTGTGCGTCCTCACGGCGTCCTTAATACGTTCCTAAAGACGTCCATGGCGACCTAACAGCGACCGCACCACGTCCATACTACGACTATTGCGTCCTAAACAGAACGCCGTAAAAACGCCGGACTTCGACGACCACTTTGAACATGTTCAACGTGGTCGCCGTGGGCTCGCGTCCTGAGCAATTTTTGGCGTCTTCACTGCGTCCTCTTGCGTCCTTACTGCGTTCCTCCGGCGTCTATGGCGTCCTCACTACGACCTGGGTCGCCGTAAGGACGCAGTAAGGACGCCAGTCCGGTGTGACGGGGGTATGAGATCTATATAATTAGAGACCATCTGTAAAAAATGTTTACTGGCTGTCCGGTTAGCGAGGTAATTTGATAGCTCCCGGCACACGTGAGTTTGGTTGGTGTAAACAAGTTTAACGTATTAATTGAAATAGTATACTAGATTGGGTATTGAACAAGATACAATACATATTAATACACTTAACTTTCTAGCACAATAACTTACAGAATCTTATATGAATGAATTGCAAAATATATGTTTCATTATCCACTTTTTCTGAAATTATGAGATACGTAATGGAAATAAAAGCATACTCTTTAATTCCTAGTACAATACCATACAATTACATTGGGGCCCTCGTTAATAATGATGGGAACTTTTAATCAGAAGATGAATTACATACATACGAACTTGAAATGTATTTTCTCACGTATCAATGTGTTAAAAGGCTGTATTTAATAATTTCAATATGCACAATATACAATTGGACAATAATACAAATTCAAAATTAGAAAGGCCCTTATTCCTCTAGGTTTTAAGATAATCTTAAGTTCAGAACCGAGGTCGAAACGAATGCATGTGTTAAAAAACTGAAAATAAAATAGCAATCAAACAGAAACGGAGTTATAATCTAAATACACCAATCAGTGATGCCGAATGGAAAATGTTTTTTTCTTTTGCCTTTTACAATTCATAACGATTCACATTTCCAATGGTTCCACTCCAGTGTAGAATTATTCACAGAATTATAGGTGCAAACTATTTACTTTTTAAAGCACATTTTGCAAATGTTGGAATTACCCATAGGCTCTTTTTGTTCAAATAGTGAGGAGACTATAGAACATCTATTTTGGGAGTGTACCACTACACAACTAGTCATAAGAAACCTTTCCCCAACTAATACGTTCCACTTTTTAAACAAAAAATATATTCTTTACTATACAGCATCCAAAATTGATTCTTGTACCCACGGTACGGTAAATATACTTAATCGTACCAGGTCGATTTTAGACTGTACCCGAGCTACCTTATGCAATAAATAGCCGGTTGGGTCCAGAGTGCTGTACCCGAGTTATATTCCCGCACAAAAACAAGATTTCAATGACCGTAACACATTATCAAACGTCAAGAAAATAGTTCAAATTATATTACAGATAATTATACTAAAGGCTCCCTATGTTGCCCATCAAGTGGATCCTTGAAATTTAGTCAGCGAGACTTGCTCATGACTTCTTCACATCGCCCCAATCAACTAAAAATATTTTACAAGTCACATGAACATCATTCAAAGTGAATAAGAGGTAAGGAGCTCATATAAAAATGGTGTTTTGAACAATTAACCTTCAATAGTGACCTTGATCGTGATTTTGAGCCTTCGTGCCTAACTCATGTCTTACGCACATCGTGCCAATGACCTACAATTATTTGCCATTTTTCTGCCAAATAGTATAGGAGATATGGAGTGTATACGAAAATAAAGGCTTATAATTTTGACCTTGTATGACATTGACCTTGAGCTGTCATTGCTTACGCGTGCTTCCATAACATTGAGTCAATAACCTTCATACCTTAGGCAAGCATCATGAAATCCGTCAAATGTAAAATCCGTCGAAGGTATAGGAGGCACGTATCAGACACATAAATGTTACAAACGGACAGACAGACAGTCTGACTGACGGACAGACTAAGTCCCTTACTACAGTCCCATTCTCGCCTGTCAGCAGCTGCAGTGGAGGATTAAGAAAAGTATTGCAATTATACAATACAATATGTATTGGTTTATTGGTGAAGTGAAAGATGAGGCATATTTAGTGACTCACGGTTTTCACTATAATTTATAAAGGACATTTTGTTTACAAAACACTGAAATTAGTATTAGTACTGAAAATTTTTACCCATGGGATAGGTCTACAAGCCGTTTACTATTAACATGGTCTACACAAAACCACTTAACACATTTCATATGAATGATGTATTTCTTCTTATTACAAATATCGCTCATACAAATATTAACAATTATAAGGAATATCCAAATATATTAAACATTGTAAAATTTATATCACAATGCAGCAATAGTGTACTAAAATCAAATATCATTTTTAATTATTCTGACATGCTTAATAACATAAAACTAAAATACTAGAATATTGATCATGTATTTCAAAATAACTTGTAAATTGTTGAAGGTAACAAAGCTCAGTTTCAATATCATAACATATAAATGAATGTACCAGACTTAATAATATGAGCCTAGGTCTAGGAAACCAGACTAAATACATGTGCATAAAGTGCATAGGAAACCACACTAAATGCATGTGCATAAAGTGTAAAGGAAACCAGACTAAATGCATGTGCATGAAGTGTATAGGAAACCAGACTAAATGCATGTGCATAAAGTGTAGTCCCAGTTTAAGATGTGCAGTTCACACAGGCTAATCAGGGATGACACTTTCCTGGTATTTGTCCTGAAATATCTACTGAGTGAAAATCCAGTTAAAGCGGAAAGTACCATCCATGATTAGCCTGTGCAGACTGCAAATGCATTAAGCTATGTTTTCCAGGAGAAAGGATCATTATGCATGGCAAGAAATGTATCAAACTTTAGAACAGTTACTTGTCTTAACATCACATTGTTCACGAAATTTATACCTTGCCTTTCGAACAATAACATATATAAATAAGATTCATTTTCCTAAATAACTTTAAAATTTGTAAAATCCAATATTTGACAATGTTTTCCATGAGCCACTAACATCTGTAATTGCACTCAAAATATTTCAGAAACATGTTTAAAGAATTTTAAATATACAACACAAAACATAAGAAATAAAATATTTAAATATTTTAGCATTTCAAGACTATACAGATGAGATAAAAATATCAAAAACATATCCTTATTATACTTTATACTTAACAGAAAAGATATCACATTTTAAAACTTAAAATGTACAGCCTTAGACAGACAACTTTAGTGTATTTACATCATAGCATAAATGTCCATTGACATGCGAAAATGACAATGCCTTATGGTCAAATGAGACCATGAAACTTGCAACTTTATTGGGGACAGCGTAGCTCCTGACAAGACCACGCAATTGTTGGGTTGAATCTACTCTGACTACATGTACCATAAGACTGATTTCCGTACCACACAGGTCATATATTGAAAGTTAGATGAATGTACTGCAGGTCACATTTGCCGACAAATTACAACACAAAATCTCTATTTAGCATGGTCAAATGAAAGACAAGAACTACGAACCTTTGAATTTTACATCTGTACATTTCTACATTTACAGAAACATATTTAAAATGACAAAATATAACATTCTTTCTTTACAAATGGTCTCTCTGAAAGACCACAATATGATTATTATTCTTTTTATCAAGAATTGTTTATATCTCAAATAGCATTTTTTTTAAGTAAGGCCAAAATAAGATCAATTAAAATAGCCATTGAAATAATGAAATGTATTGATGAAATTGACAATGTATTTCAGAGCAATATTTACAGCATATCTCTGAAACCTGGAAATAGCATTCATAAAAATCAATGATAAAAATGCTTATGGTCGTGTATTACCACTACTTATTTTAGTACTATATATAACTGAGTAGACGATATTTTTTGTTTCATTATGTACACTGGAAAATCATGAATACACTGACAAGGTACTGTAAAGTCATCGGTTTAAAAATACCATCCTGCATGAACAATCACATTTACAATGTACTTGACTGGAAGTCTTGTACAAGATACCCGTTATACCGAACTGCATCTTGCTCCATGCCTGCCACCTGTTACACAATCAAAAAGTAGTTACTATGGGTCGTAGATTTATTGTAATGCTGCATTATGATTGGAATATTAGCCCATGTGACATGTCATTCATGCACTGATAAACTGGCAACTTCTTAGATTTAGTTGTGAGAATATTTACAAGTGACTTACTGAGAGCAAAATAAAGATCAGTTTAAAATAAAAAAGGTAATATATATGTATTTTCAATGTATGTGCAAACCAAAGTCTTAAGGGCATTGATCCAATAAGAACCTTCTCTGTCTACAGCACAATACTGTTTCAAAATAGTTGGACATAAAGGGAACGCAACATTATCCTGTTTATCTTTGAAAATCAAAACTGAACAATAACAAGTTGCAGACAAAAAGCAAGACAATTCCATCTCTGCCACAATACCAAATATGTGTACATACTCTCATGAAACATCAGGTCATTTTCTATCACATGTGCAATACTAAATGTAACATTTAAGACAAGCCCTGTACAATATTGTTACTTATATACTTGTATTAAACAGTTTTCAAAATAAGTTGCCTAAATTAAGTTACATTCGAACTGTACTAAAATTATTTCCACTTATTTAAGCCATAAACAAAAGCCATAACAGACATGATATTAGCACATAATTGCCTCTAAATCTGAAATTAATAGCACTCTTAAAGATACAAAGTACTTTTATATATCTCACATCATTAAGAAGATGCTAAATAACTTAAAGAAACAACAAAAGTGAGATTCATATTTGATAAGAATACAAGTATTGTTCATTTAAATCTCCGAAGAAAAACACAAACAAATATAATGATTTGTACCATTTTAAAATATTGTTTATGAAGATACCGGTAAGTCTAAGAATTAACAATAATTTCCTGTATATGAAGATTACATGAACTGGATCAATGTCATAAGATCCAACTTCACCACAGGACAACTTATTTACATATGATAACAAAGCCATTTTGAACCATTTGTGCACATGTTAATGGCAAATATTTCTAAACTATGGCAAATATTTCTAAAACTACCAAAAATCAAACGCAAATTAAAATTTGCGATAGAGAAATAATCAAACACAGAAATCAGCTAGCAACCAATTATAATTGACTTATAAGCAGTCCTTTAATAAATTTGATATCAACAAAGTGACATTTGTTTAATTATAACTTCTGCATGCATATCAACAACAAAAAAAAAAAATCATAACAGTTTAGCAAAAACTTCTATTGAACACAGCTGTATATCCAATTAAGTGCTTAACAAATACCTTCAGAAAACCTTCAGAAAAACCTTGCCTGCCATAAACTTGCTTTGAGATACCTTAAGTTATTTAATTTTCACTTTTTGATTTAAACATGATTACAACATAACTTTAAGACATATTGTGACACTGCAGGGTCTTTTTTCTGGGAAGAACCTGTGGCCGATGTTTGTTGGAAGGTAAAATTGACCTGTTACTTTTTCCAAATAATACATAATCAATACAAACAAATATTATTCAATTATTGCACTAGCATTATCATTTTAACAACAAAATTTAAGATTAACATTAAAGATTGACTTAAAAAAAAACATTTAAATAAAACAACAGAAGAAATATTTTTAATCTTGCATGTTAATTTTTCCAATATATCTGTTTTAGACAATTGTACTTTAACATAATTCTATTATTTACATTAATACCAAGTCATAAACACATTCCCATGAAGTATTGGCTATCAAGTATTGACTCATTGTATGCTTAAAGTGACAAAAATATTTCAGAGAAATAACATAATGATTGTTGCAGACTTCTTACAGATTGGTCATGGAATTATGTCTTCTTTTTTTCCAACAAAATATATGAGGCATGTTAATTGCAGAGATTTATGTTCGCATTATTGCAAATAAATAACGGAAACTTGTAGATTTTGGTGGATTATTGATTTAATTTTAAATGTATTTTATATAATCATAGTTAATCCAAAATCAATAATCTACCACAAAAAACAACACATTGTCATTTTATTTAATGTTTTTTTAAGTATTTGCATCTTAAATGAGTTCAGCTAATGAATTTTGATGGAATACTAACTGTTTGACTTCGAAAAACAATGTCATTTGAAAGTTAAACTGTGAACTAAATTGATATTTTTATATCATTATTTCTCATTGTTTAAAACAGTGAATTATTGTCATTATATGGCTGGTCTTGTCGTTTTACCAAGAGAAAAGAATAAAATCAAATATTTAATCACATCACAACAACAATGACAAAGCTATCAATTGTTATAGCATCAAAAACTAGAACATGGGTAGAAAGCACATAATAATATTTTATGACATAATGAAATCAGAACAAGAAACGGAACATCATTTGGAACAATTATGTAAAATGGCCCATCACTCATTTTTATACCTCACTTTATGTAATTCCAATAAGCAATACTTAAAGCCTCAATAACAGTTAGTAAAGTCAGGCTAAGAAAAAAAAATTTAGTAAACAAGAGCACCACATAACGGGTGCCACGCTCGGCTACAGGTGCAGTTTTGAATAAATGAAAGCTTGTCATTTTTTTTTTGTTTTTTGTTTGTTAAAGGTCACAGTGACCTTAACCTTTGATCTAGTGACCCAAAAATGGGTGTGGCATGTAGAACTCATCAAGGTGCATCTACATATTAAGTTTCAAAGTTGTAGGTGAAAGCAATCTGATTTTAGAGCCAATGTTCAAAACCTTAATAAAATGTTAAGGTTTTAGCACGACACGGACGGCGAGCTGGCTATGACAATACCTCGGGTTTTCTCCGAAAACGCCGAGTTAAAAATCAATGAATCTTGAATCAATGTTTTGTTTTAAAAACCAATTACTTGTTCAGGAAACTATGAAAATGTCACTTTATAAAAACATTCAGTCTAAGTCAGCCTGGCCAAAGTTGAGAGTCATGTTATGTTCAATGTTCACACTATTGTTACCTGATTTTTTCTGAAGGTGTCTTGTTAAAGTAGATGTCTTCCAATAATAAAAAATTATAACACAAAAATACAACATTCAAAACTGATAAAACAATAAATAGCAACTTGTTTAAGACCAACATCTACAATAACTTGTATAAACATATCATACAGTAACAAAAACAACACTTATTGTAATAATGCAATCAAAAATATCATCATTTTGTCAAATAAATTTTTTAAAAAGACTTTCAAGAAACAAAATAAACCTTCCACTATTTTGACACAGATCAACACAGTCTAATAACAACAATATAAGCCAGCAACAAGAACAAATCTTAAATGTCAGTGTAAAACTGATTGATCTTCACACAATTTCACTGATATCCAAACACATCAGGTCCATTTTCTCAGAAGAAAAAATTTCTTACAATTATTTCAAATAAATTCAAATGATAAGATGATAAAGCAGAAAATAATCTCCGATATTAGATGTAAAATAAAATTCACTATACTTCTTCATCAACACTGGCAAATTAGACTCGCAACAGTATGAATAAATGAGGATACCTCATTACAAATTCATTACTGATTAGGAGACTTTAAATTGGTTCCCTATCCAATTGGTGAGCAAGAAAATACAACAAATGAAGTGAACTTTGCATGCAGTCTGTGCCTGCTCAGTCAAATATACCCTTATCCTTCTCTTTTGTGATATTTCCAGTTATCGTTTATAAAATTATGGTCACTATTCTGACTTTCAGACTTTGATATGTGCAGGATACTTTCATTGATTATTAGTAAGCTGGTAAATATTTATGAAAATGAAATTAAGTGTGCCAGTTCTCCCACGGTATATAATGTAGTGCCAATGGAATATATACAGTAAGTTGTCACGTTGGTCAATCACAAAGTCCCCTATGTGTTTCTTATTACAGTTTTGTGTACATTTTAATTATACATTAGTCATTAGTTTTGTATAACTTTCTCACAATCTGACATTTAACAAGAAAATCCTTCATAATATGTACATACGATGTAATACAAATGAGATCATGTTTTGAAAGAAATGCAACATTTACATTCTCATTTTCTATACACAATTTACGTACAATTATTGCAAACACAACCTGGTAGATCTGATCTAGTCAATAAATATGTGCAGCCATGGTCAAAATATTGACATTGCCATTGTTCTTAGGTGTTCAACGAATAAATTAAACTAATAAATTTTAACTCATTTTTTGTGTTATGAAAACCTGCTGCACACTTGATCCATAAAATTGCAAAAGTGAATAATGAACAAATTAGTCAATGTTTTATATAAACAGCATTTATATTTGCTTTTTTATATAAAAATTTTGCTTTCCTGTAAAGAACAGAAACTTAAACTGCAGGTAATCAAATACATCATTTGCTTGCAAAAACAGCATATTTTTTGTTTTACCATTAAATGCTGCTTAGTTACCTATCAAGAATTATTTTACAGATAGAGCCTATCTCTGAATCATATCACTAGACACTACCGGTAGCTGTTCAAACTGATTTACATTGCATGTGGATGGTAAACTAGGTCAAATGTGCACCTATTGCGTGATTAAATGGCCCACACTATTTATATACATGATACTTCAATGATTTATGATATTCACTGACTGTCAACACTTCATGTCAACAGTTATTTGACAGTTTTTTTGACATATATTTAACTGACCTACTCACATTAGGAAAAGTAACAGTATTAATAACTTCACTAATGCCACACATGAAATACACTTTGCAAAAAGGTTAACATATCTTTTTTATTTATATAGCATGTAAAATGTGTTTTGACTTTTGTGAAAGAGAAATGTTTATCTTTTATGTTTTGTCATGAATTTTAATATAAAAGCATTTTAAATCAATTTACTTGTCCATATGTGTAATATAGCCATACAAGAGATGTTAATGTCAAGACAAGAACAAACAACTATTTAAAAAAAAGATGTACATTTAAGCAATAGAAGATGTGTCAGTGAACTTGGGAAAACATATATTGGAACGGTGGTTCACGTTTTAGATCCAGGGGTCTCAACATGTTGATGCCAGCTGGTATGACAACACTAGAAGCTGATGTTCTGACAAACATCTGTTTAGTCAAAATGTGGTTTATGTTATTCTGTTTCAAGTGCCTTGGTTGTTTGTGTCCTGATCGGTTCTCATCAGGAAACGTGTGTCTAGTTGTGCAGTTCCTTTGGGTAGGATCTGGTAGCCTGAATATGTAAGCCGCCTGTCTGGTCCCCTGCCTCCACTTTGTGGATGATCTTGTTGACATACTCTGTTGTGTTGCCAGCTATCATCACATCTGAAACAAAATAGAACACCATCACAAAGTGGGGGATACTCATAAATAACTCCAGTTTTAATAAATGAGTCGTGTTTTTCAGTAAACCAGACAATATGCATGTGCGTAGAGTATCATCCCAGATAAGCATGTGCAGTCTTCACAGGCTTATCAGGGATGACACTTTCCGCTTATATAGATTTCTTTGTTAAAGAAAGTCCTTTGTAATGAAAATCCAGGTCTGGAAGATAGTGTTGTCCCTTGTTAGCCTGTGAGGACTTCATAGGCTTATCTGGGATGACACTGTGCTCATGCATTAAGCCCTGTTTTCCCAGAGCGAGGCTCATATATAAACATACACTGAATCTAGTTGGTTACATAAACATACACTGAATCTAGTTGGGTACATAAATATTACAATTACTGTCTAACATGTTGTGCTTGAAGAAAGCCTATTATTTTGTAATGTTTCATGCATTAATTTGGTTTTAGTTTATTAACCTGGCTTTTAAAGTTTTAAGCATAGCTAAATGTAAAACTAATTAAGATAATTTTTATCAGACTTGAATTTGAAGAATAAAACACTTTTGATTATGTTTATTAATCTTTGAGACCAAAAGACCATTTCTTTACCTAAAAAACAAAAATGCGAGAAAATCTTCTATATAACTCTACAATTTACCAAGATGTTGCTGGATAAGTGAATCAAGCAGGCTGGTCATGGACAGTTTGTTTGCCTGTGCTTCATTCCTGTTCCAGCTCAATCGATCAATCATCTTCTGCTTCATGGCCCGAATGACAGTCAGCAACTTGCGATGTTCCATTTCCAGCCCATGGAGCTTCACCTTGTTTGCCTCATGTTGCGCTTTCTTTTTCAAACGACATGCTCTGCAATAACAAGGTTTATACATATTTTATCTCTCAACTAAGTAAATAATCATTTTTTTCATACATCTGAATAAGTTAACATAATTTGTTTAAGCTTTATATTTCATGCTTTGATATTTCTTTTCACATTATGAAAAGAAATATCAAAGCATGAAATATAAAGCTGCAGAGAACATACACATAACAGGATTAAGCTCACATAAAAATATGGCATAAATTTAACCTGTTGTTCTGGAAAGTGTTATAACCGAGTAAATAAATGTTAACAACAACACTTCCATGAACTTGCAATCAGAGTTTAAGAACAGTTGCCAAGTAACTACTAAGCTATACTTTTAATACATGAAGTCTCATACAAACACAATATCATTCCCATAATTATGTGCTTCAAATGAGTCTCAAACCTTGAAGCAAGCTTGTTTTTCTCTTTCCTTGTTTTACTCCTTGCACTGGAGGGTAGTTCGCTCACTGGAACAAAGTCATTGATCTGGCGGTTTATCTTCCTCAGCTGAAGACCGATCTGGCACAGTTTCTTTGGACTGGGAACAATGTCGTTACCGTCCCCTTTCCGTGCCTTTCCTCCATGTTTTACAGACACCCCAATGCCTGTTAAACTACTGCTATTTGAAGGGTCAAAAACAGGGTCTTCGAAATCATTAAGCACATGTGGGTCCTCCTCCATATCAAAGTGGACCCTGGTCCCCTTTGGCCCCTTGGACTGAACATTGTACTGCCAGAAGTACTGCTTGTCCTTGGCCCCTATCAGACTCTCTCCAGGGTTGGAAGGGTCAAGATCATGGCCCCCTTCAAAATCTGGAAACACGCTCACATGTAAAAACAAGGGCTGTTTGTAAAACATGCATGCCTCCCATATGGGCTGTCAGTTGTAGTGGCAGCCATTGTGTGAATACGTTTTTTGTCACTGTGACCTTGACCTTTGACCTAGTGACCTGAAAATCAATAGGGGTCATCTGCCAGTCATGATCAATGTACCTATGAAGTTTCATGATTCTAGGCCTAATTATTCTTGAGTTATCATCAGGAAACCATTTTACTGTTTCGAGCCACCGTGAAAAACACAATAAAACAAAACATAAAATTAATTAACAAAAATAAATATTTCTTTTTGTGTTTTTTTCTAAATAGACTTTACCCATACTCAATTTTTTAACAACTTTTTTTCATATAAAAAAATATATGGAAGTTCACCTGACCTGTGTACTTTAAATATAAATATGACAAACGAACCTGAATCTGAGTCATCGTCATAATCCTTGTCAGTGTCGCTGTCATCATCATCATTAGAGGTCAAGGTCATCACTGAACTCGTAGAGTCTGCAACACAGACACACAAACATGCAGAGAATAAGCATGTAATAAGATAAATAATGAATATGGAAAGACCAGATACAGTTTTAGTAATTTAAATTGGTTTTGTACACTTTTCTCTACCGGCAAACAACAATTATTGAATTTATTGTCCATTAAATTGTGTAACAAAGTTGTACACATCATAAAGCATGCCAAGATTTTTCCAAATCATATTATAAGAATACAATTTCATGTTGCACAAATAAAATTATAAAACTTTCAGAGAACATGAAGGGTATTTTATTTTAAAGAATCTAAGAACTTTCTGGAGTTCTGGACCAAAATAAATGTTTTTGACTATAAAAAAAGTAATACAATTAACTGTTGAAACGTTTAATAGGGTATCAGATAAATACAGGTAACCTCAATAGAATGGATGGAAATCAATCTAAAGTTTGCCTGAGATGTCACTGGCAACAATGGATTTTATGAAGTTTGTAACAATAAGTACAGTGTAATTACCATATCTTGTTCTCTCTCTTTTCACAGGCGGAGTTGGAGTAAAGTTGAATGATTCTGTTGCCATTCTCGACTCCATTTCCAAGAACTGTTTGATCTCCTCCCATTTCTCATCCATGCCTTCCGGACCCATAGTGCCAAAGGTGCGCTTACGAACATTTAATCCACCTTTCTTTTCCGATGCCTGTGTTTCTGAGACAGTTCTCCGGCGCTGAGTCCTTGATTGTAGTGGCTTATTGAGGAGTTGCTGAAGCATAGTATTGTCTGAAATGTCCAATTCTTTAATAGTGCCAAGTGGTTTAGCACTGGGTTGAATCATTTCCATTTTCACTGGTTTCATGGAAGAGAAAGATCTCGGAAAAGTTACTGTTCTCTCAACACTAGAACCAGAATCGACTGGTTCTGTCTTGATCACAACAGATTTCTGGGAAAACTGTGGTTGATTTAGAGGAGGCTGGGACAACAGCAATGACAGTCCGGGAGAGGTTAGCCCAGGACTTTTCAACTGGTTTGTTTCCTCAGCTTCAACTTTCAGAACACTTCCTCCTTGGTTGTTGATGTAGGAATCAATGTCATCTAACAGTTCAAAGTTCAGTTCTGCGAGTGTCGGTGTTTTTCGTTCGTCAGTCGTGGAGACATAGACGTCCTCATGCGTAAGATCATCTGTTTTGCCAATAACACTCCATGAGCCAGCACTTGCTAGGCTGGTTGAGGACACATTATATCTGGGAACTTGACTGTTGGAAACTGTGACGGGGTCTACCTGAAAACTGCTGATGTCATGGGACATCTCGTACTGGGAGTTCAGATCAAAATCATCACTAAGGGATGATGTGTCCAGCGTCGTACAGCATGTGGAGTTTATTCCCATAGTGCATTGCATATCCATTTTTTCTTGATCATACATGTACAGGGAATTAGGGCTAGAGGCATAAATACTGGCATCCATCAGGTCAGATGATAGTGACAGGTCTGCACAAGTGTTTATTAAAGGATGAACATCTGACATATGCCTGACTCTTTCCATATTCACAGCTTCACGATACTGTATCAACAGAAGAAACAAGTTTGAATAACTTATTAACAAACTTATTTTGACGCAATTTTAAAAAGAGAAACAAAAACCTTGTATTACTTAAAGCAAGATTATGCGATTTTTATATGTGTTAGATTGTAATAAATTGATAAAAATATGTTACAATAACACAAAATAGGCAAGAAAAATTATACATTGAAGACAATTTCATAAAAAGCAGCAAAGACAAATTAGCGCCCAGAACCGATTGTGACGAAGATATTTCGTACATATTTTCCTACATTAAACTGAAGCATTCATCTTTTTATAAGAATCAGAGTTAGTGTTTGTGATTCGTATGAATCGATATCGTTGCAGGAAATAAAAACCTCCGTAAAACAAAATTGTGTCTTTGTGTTGTATGAACGAATCTGCACTAAAACTAAATTTAGATTCACATCGTACATGCATGATATACATGCTGGCAAATTCGACTGTACAGACATTTACAATTTCAGAATTTAATATCTGGCTTATTTTGCTTTTTAAAACATGTTCTAACTTTTATTTTAATTTATATTGAAATATATGTATAATAATTTTTTTTTAAATTTTATATAAATGCATAAATATTTGACAAAATCTATAATCTCGCTTCAAGAAACAAATCTACATAACATAGTCCTTCAATTCAGTATGAACAAGTGCTACCCTAAATTAGTTGTACTGCAAACAACACTAGCAATATTTAAACAGAATATACAAGAGATGTGTTTGTCAGAAACACAATGCCCCCTATTGCGTCGCTTTGAAAAAAAAATTAATTTTTTTTTACCTTTGACAGTGATTTTTTTTGCTCAAATTTACAGCCGAATTTCGGCTGCTTCCCAATTGCAAAAATACACGTTTTTTCCCAAAATTCTGACCAAAATTTCCCCAAAAAAGCCCAACTTAAAAAAAAACAAAAAAAAAAAACATTTTTATTTTTTTTTTTTTTTTAGAAAGAAGTCTCATATATCTTAATTATGATTTCTTAAATCTAGGTCTCAACTTTATTTTTTAAACATCTTACAAAATATATAACTTGAATTTAGTCATTTTTGTCCATAAATCATTCCCAAACTTGCCACTTTTATTGATTAAAAAAACAAACCAATTTGACCAGACTCCTTTTCTAGAAAACTCCCTAAACATGCACTTAAACACAATATCACTTCTGTTACTTATAATCCTATTTATAATGCTTAATTTTTCCCAATTTCATGGTTTATCGCGCTATTTTTCCCAATTTCACGGTTTATCGCGCTAATTTTCCCAATTCAAAAGGCACAGGCTGTAACAAATTAAAGCAAAAAAAATCACTGTTTGACCTTGAAGGATGACCTTGACGTTGAACTTCCACCACTCAAAATGTGCAGCTTTATGAGAACGCCGCTTTCAAATAATTTTTTTTATACCTTTGACCTTAAAGGATGACCTTGACCTTGAAGGATGACCTTGACCTTGAACTTTCACCACTCAAAATGTGCAGCTTCATGATAACGCCGCTTTGAATAAAAAAAAATACCTTTGACCTTGAAGGATGACCTTGACCTTGAAGGATGACCTTAACCTTGAACTTCCACCACTCAAAATGTGCAGCTTCATAAGACCGCCACTTTGATTATTTTTTTTTACCTTTGACCTTGAAGGATGACCTTGACCTTGAACTTCCACCATTCAAAATGTGCAGCTTCATGAGAACACCGCTTTCACAATTTAAAAAAAAAAATTTTTTACCTTTGACCTTGAAGGATGACCTTGACCTTGAACTTCCACCACTCAAAATGTGCAGCTTCATGAGATACACATGCATGCCAAATATCAAGTTGCTATCTTCAATATTGAAAAAGTTATGGCCAATGTTAATTTTTTTTTTCGGACGGAATGACAGACTGACATACACACATACTGACATACTGACATACACACATACTGACATACTGACTGACGGACAGTTCAACTGCTAGATGCCAACCTACTGGGGGCATAAAAATATTGCATTAGAAGAAGTGCCTACCCCTGGTAGAGAATCCTGCGTATGTACGACCCTGTGGCCTGGGTGTGTGAGTTCCCCAGTTGGACCCGGGCTAGGGGCAGACAACTCCTGCCCTGTGAGTGGAGAGGGGCTGTGAGTGGCGGTCCCTGGCCCGTGGATGGAAAGGGCCGTCTGCTGCCGCAGTCTGCTGTACGTCTGCAGCAGAAGCAGCTGTCGTCTGATGTTGTCCTGCCTCAGCTGCTGGGGGATGACCATCAACTGCTGAGGAATGGGCTGAGAACCACTGGTACTTCTTGAAGATGTCTGAAAATCAGAGGACAAAATCAGAGGACAATAAACATGACATCTTTTCCATGTAAAACTAGCTAAGCTTAATCTTAACCTTTATTAACTTGATTGTATCAAAAGCCTTAGGATTATCGACTACAGGTACTTTAAAAAAAAGTTGCTGCTTACAGTGGACATCCTTGTAATTTAGGAACGGGGCATGCTAATGTTATAAGATCCAAAAAGACGGGCAAGTTGTATTGTCTTTCTGTGGCCTGCTTGGTCTAACTGCTAATGCTTATGTACGTCTTCATGATATCTAACAAATAGGTAAACAATAATAATTTTCTGTGTCATGCAATTCAAAAATGTAGATTTTAATTTATATCATGCAATTTAAGAAAAGGAGAGGTTAATTTATATCAGACATCCAGTGACCACAACCAAGGAACATGGAATACCAGAAAATCAAGGCTCTAACAAAACCCACCTCTTGCTGTCTTGTAATAAGCTGCTTCCCAAGACCGGGAAGTTGTCGTAGCAACAGGAGCTGTGCAAGCTGACTGCTGCTGATCTGGGGAACCGATGTGATGGGTCTCAGAGTAGCTGTAGGGACTACTGTGTCTAGGCCCTCAGGTCCCTGCAAGAGTTTTTACATTGCAGCTTCCTACTGTATAAATCAATGATAGTGATATTAATGTTTACCCATCATTTTATTAACATCAAAATAGCATTTCTGTAATAAAGTGAGATTTTCGTATCGATTGAATCCAGAAGATATACAGTCTTATGGTATTGATATACATGTAGATTTAATTATTTTCAAAGCTTCTCATTATTTTTATGAACCTTTCCTTTTCTGTGGTTTGAATTCAGCAACCCAGATTGCAAACAGTTACAAAGTCACTGAAGATTCGTTCAATCACACAGCAGGTTCATGTAAAACCAGAAAGGATGATAACCTTTTTCACATAGACCCAAACTATATATTATTATCATAAAAAGATCAAACAAACAGAAGCCATTAAAAAATAACAAGCTTTATTACAATAAAACAAAGAAACTGACCTGTGCAGGTGCTATCCCACACATACACACTTACCTGTGCAGGTGCTATCCCACACATACACACTGACATGTGCAGGTGCTAACCCACACATACACACTGACCTGTGCAGGTGCTATCCCACACATACACACTGACATGTGCAGGTGCTATCCCACACATACAGACTGACCTGTGCAGGTGCTATCCCACACATACAGACTGACCTGTGCAGGTGCTATCACCACACATAAAGACTGACCTGTGCAGGTGCTTTCCCACACATACAGACTAACCTGTGCAGGTGCTATCCCACACATACACACTGACCAGTGCAGGTACTATCCCATACATACATGCTGACTAGTGCAGGTGCTATCCCACACATACAGACTGACCTGTGCAGGTGCTATCCCACACATACAGACTGACCTGTGCAGGTGATATCCCATACATACAGACTGACCAGTGCAGGTGCTACCCCATGCATACAGACTGACCAGTGCAGGTGCTATTCCACACATACAGGCTGACCTGTGCAGGTGCTATCCCACACATACACACTTACATGTGCAGGCGCTACCCCATGCATACAGACTGACCTGTGCAGGTGCTTTCCCACACATACAGGCTGACTAGTGCAGGTACTATCCCACACATACACACTGACATGTGCAGGTGCTATCCCATGCATACAGACTGACCTGTGCAGGTGCTATCCCACACATACAGGCTGACTAGTGCAGGTGCTATCCCACATATACAGACTGACTTGTGCAGGTGCTATCCCACACATACAGGCTGACTAGTGCAGGTGCTATCCCACACATACAGACTGACCTGTGCAGGTGCTATCCCATACATACAGGCTGACTAGTGCAGGTGCTATCCCACACATACAGGCCTGACTAGTGCAGGTACTATCCCACACATACAGACTGACCTGTGCAGGTGCTATCCCACACACACAGACTGACCTGTGCAGGTGCTATCCCACACATACAGACTGACCTGTGCAGGCACTATCCCACATATACAGGCTGACTAGTTGCAGGTGCTATCCACATACAGACTGACCTGTGCAGGTGCTATCCCACACATACAGACTGACCTGTGCAGGTGCTATCCCACACATACACACTGAAATGTGCAGGTACTATCCCAAATATACAGACTGACCTGTACAGGTGCTTTCCCATACATACAGACTGATCTGTGCAGGTGCTATCCCACATATACAGGCTTACTAGTGCAGGTGCTATCCACATACAGACTGACCTGTGCAGGTGCTATCTCACACATACAGACTGACCTGTGCAGGTGCTATCCCACACATACAGACTGACCTGTGCAGGTGATATCCCACACATACAGACTGAACTGTGCAGGTGCTATCCCACATATACAGACTGACCTGCACAGGTACTATCCCACACATACAGACTGACCTGTGCAGGTGCTACCCCACTACATACAGACTGACCTGTGCAGGTACTATCCCACATATACAGGCTGACTAGTGCAGGTGCTATCCACATACAGACTGACCTGTGCAGGTGCTATCTCACACATACAGACTGACCTGTGCAGGTGCTATCCCACACATACAGACTGACCTGTGCAGGTGATATCCCACACATACAGACTGAACTGTGCAGGTGCTATCCCACACATACAGACTGACCTGCACAGGTACTATCCCACACATACAGACTGACTAGTGCAGGTGCTACCCCATACATACAGACTGACCAGTGCAGGGGCTATCCCACACATACACACTGACATGTACAGGTGCTATCCCACACATACACACTGACCTGTGCAGGTGCTATCCCACATATACAGACTGACCTGTGCAGGTACTATCCCACACATACACACTGACCTGTGCAGGTGCAATCCACACATACACACTGACCTTAGCAGGTGCTATCCCACACATACACACTGACCTGTGCAGGTGCTATCCCACACATACAGACGACCTGTGCAGGTGCTATTCCACACATACACACTGACATGTGCAGGTGCTATCCCACGCATACAGACTGACCTGTGCAGGTGCTATCCACGTACACACTGTCCTGTGCAGGTGCTATCCCACACATACAGACTGACCTGTGAAGGTGCTATCCCACACATACACACTGACCTGTGCAGGGGCTATCCACACATACACTGACCTGTGCAGGTGCTTTCCCACACATACAGACTGACCTGTGCAGGTGCTATCCCACACATACACACTGACCTGTGCAGGTGCTATCCAACACATACAGACTAACCTGTGCAGGTGCTATCCCACACTGCCGCTGTAGAGGAAGGTACCCGTGTGGAGACGCTACTCGATATGGCTGTTCAATACGCAATGGTGATGATGAAGGGTGAATATCTGGCCTTCCTGCTTGGGTATGAATGAAGCTCTTCGACCAATTCAGTTTCCTGCGTTAAGGTTGCCACTCGTTCAGAGCTAGTGGGTCGCAACAGTCAGAACAGCTGTGACAGAAGTATCTGACCTGATGCGCGCACTTGTAGTTAAAACTGTTTCCTCTGAAAGAAAACAACATTTTTTATTAATCTTATCATTTGAGTAAATTTAACTTAAATAAATGAATGACTTACATATTTACCTTGTGTATAACTTATGTATCCTTCATAAATTATGTCATAGATCTTCCATACTAAGTTTAATGATTGCTATACAATTTTCGCTTTTTATTAACTGACACAATTCTATAACTTGTGTTCTTATTGCCTTAATGGTCATGCCCGTTGAACATTATCTAGTCATATTCAAAAATTTCATTTGTATGAAGTAGTTCAAAAACAGATGATAACAAAGTCAATCACTGTCAAAAGGTGAATAATCTAGTTATCAGCGGGGTGCAATACAAGAATGCAGTCCAGTTTTTACTCTACATAATTCATGAGCAGTCAATGACCCCTTTTCATTTATTTCATTTAGAAAAAAAATCTAACTTGCAGGGACAATTTAAGTGAGTAATGTTTATAACTTACAAATTTCATAATAAAACATGTCTTATTTATTCTTAATCATGTTCATTAAATTAAGCAAAGATTTCACATGAAAAGCTTGAATATTTATAATAAGCATGATATGCGATCAGCATAATTTACAATCAGCATAATTACAATGATAATACCTTCAATCCCTGTATTAAGGTTAAGCAAAAATTAAATACAAATGGAAATTGTGAACTAGAGCTTTGTCACACACGTGACGCATACCCCCACAGCATTGACACAGAAATATTGCAAAGAGAATCTTATTTATGGCGATTTTTAAGAATTATTATGCCATTATCATTTATGGCCATTTTGACCTTTGAACTCTTGAATTCTTTCGCATGACACGCGCTCCAATGACGGTGAACAAAATTAATGTACAGAGTCATTTTAAAATCCTCACAATGAATGACATAGTTATGGCCCGGACAAGCTCATTTATGGCCAATTTTTGACCTTTGAACCTCAAAGTGTGACCTTGACCTTGGAGATATCGAATGTAATTCTTTCCCCACAACACCGTCAAATGATGGTGAAAAAATGTGTCCGATGATTTGAAATCTCACATTGAAGGACATGGTCATGGCCCGGACAAGCTCATTTTATGGCCATTTTTTGACTTTTGAAACTCAAAGTGTGACCTTGACCTTGGAGATATTCGACGCAATTCTTTCGCATGACACATCGTCCAATGATTGTTACAAATGTACCGAGTAATTTTAAAATCTTACAATGAATGACATAGTTATGGCATGGACAAGATCATTTTTGGCCGTTTATGACCTTTGAACTCACAGTGGTGACCTTGACGTTACAGATATCAACGTAATTCTTTCGTCGCATGACAGACCGTCCATAATGGTTAACAGATGTGCCAAATTATTTTAAAATCTCACAATGAAACGACATAGTTATGGCCCGGAACAGCTCATTAATGGCCACTTTTTGGCCTTTGAACTCAAAGTGTGACCTTGACCTTAGGAGATATTGACGTTATTCTTTCGCGGGACACACCTTCCAATGATGGTGAACACATTTTGCCAAGTGATTTTACAATTACACAATGAACAACATTGTTATTGCCTGGACAGCTCATTTATGGCCATTTTTGACCTTTGAACTCAAAGTGTGACCTTGACCTTGGAGATATCGATGTAATTCTTTCCCACGACACAACGTCAAATGATGGTGAACAAATATGTCCGATGATTTAAAAATCTCACATTGAAGGACATTGTTATGGTCCGTACAAGCTTATTTATGGCCATTTTTGACTTCTGAACTCAAACTGTTACCTTGACCCTGGAGACATTGACGTAATTCTTTCGCGCGACACACACCGTCCAATGATGGTGAACAAATGTGCCAAATGATTTTAAAATCTCACAATGAATGACATAATAATGGCCCAGACAAGCTCATTTTTGGCCATTTTTGACCTTTGAACTCAAAGTATGACCTTGACCTTGGAGATATCATCGTAATTCTGTCGCGCAACACACCGTCCAAAAATGGTGAACAAATGTATCAAATGATTTTAAAGTCTCACAATAATCGACAAAGTTATGTACCGGACAAGCATTTGACCTTTGAACTCAAATGTGACCTTGACCTTGGAGATATCGATGTAATTCTTTCGCGTGACACACCCTCCAATGATGGTGAACAAATGTTCCAAGTCATTTTAAAATCTAACGATAAATGACATAGTTATGGTCCGGACACTCACACTAAGTGACCCCGTGACCTAGTTTTTGACCAGGCATGACCCATATTCAAATGTGACATAGACATCATCTAGTTACAACTTCTGACCAAGTTTGGTGAAGATCGGATGAAATTTCAGGACAAACCGACAGACCAACCAACCGACAGACCAACAAAGTGACTCCTATATAGCCCCCATTACCAATGGTAATGGGGGTATAATTACCAATGGTAATGGGGGTATAATTAAATATATTTACAAATTATAATGTCTGCTGCCTATCCAGGTATTGACAGTAATAAAATACTTGCTGGAATATTAAATAATATTAAGTGCAAATATATGAACTGGTAACTGAGCACAATTAAAATCCTACATAAAGATAAAGAACATTTTCATAATCAAACAATTACTTTCAATAACTTTCTTGTGTGATCTTTTAACACATTAAATCACAACTTGTAAGGTTCAAATATGAAGTTTTCAAATCAGTTTTGTAATAACATTACTGCTCATAAATTGCATTCATATCAAAATAACAAGTTTTGTTACTTAAATATTGATAATGAAATTAAATCTAGTCATTCCAAACAACTTGATTTAACCATTACTAGACAAATCTAGTGAAAACCTACATTTATTTGCATTAAACAATAATACATCATAAAATAAACATTTATTTATCCATGCAGTGGTATGTAAATTATGCCAACATGTATTTGAGAAAGAGAGAACATCATCCATTCATTTATCAATTCCCTTTTATCATGTTATAAGTAGAACTTCCACAGTGTACAATCGTGATCAACAGGCGTGAAATATAAACATAGCCATGAGATTGTCCTAAATATAGTGCAGTGGTTTAGATTATAACCTTGTTGTTAAGGGCTAAAAATAGATACCTGGAAATGAGAAACTAAAAACTAAATGCAAGGTTTATAAACCATTTTCAGAATTAAAGTGTACAGCATTTTTTCCTTCACTTCTACTGTAAATTCATTCCAATTCTAAAGAAGGTTAACAAGTAAATAAACAAGCAATTTTTAATTAGTTTGGAATTAGTTACAAATTTAAGGAAGTTAGCAAGTGAACTTTCTATATGAACATATACTGATAGTGCCTAAATTACAAAAACTTAAAATGTGGCAACATAAATTAACCAGCAAAGGCATTCAT